>NW_028152221.1:550000-578177 GCF_964638095.1 Poromitra crassiceps | reverse complement strand
GTCCCGGCACCAAAGGTTGTCACATCGCCGTATTGGCGGACAACCCGCCTCCACCTGAAAGCGTCGTAGCGCCCAGCTGGCAAGAGGTGCGAATGGGCGTGACATCCTGATGACGTACTGTTTCATAAAAAATTACTGGGGAAATCACCTCATGCAGCAAGGACAGTGAAAGTAAAAAAAAGTAGCCTATACAATCATGCGCCAGGAGGAATGCTCCGTGCCTGTGTAGTAGGTTATATAGCTGTCTGTGGCGAGTTGGTCTGACAATATTCCCTCTGGAAACCAGCTCCAGAACGGCAATCTGTCTAGCTAATGGCTGGCTCACACTACAGGATTTTCGGGCCGATTTATGCAGCCTCATCGGGGCTGTCCCGATCATATCAAACATGTTTGATATTTAGGACTGAAAATCTGCGCGAATACATCATCCTGCTGCTGCACAAGACTCGTTAATTGACGCAGCTCATTTGATGCGCTGCACTGCAGGCGGAGCACAGAACCATGAGTAGCCTATTTGGGGGGAAATGTCACTAATTTATATCACAATGAATGACCAATGATTAAAAAGTTGTTATATTGTAGTTTTGAGCCCCTGCCAGTCAGAGGCTGTCCTACCTGTTTATCGAGCAGTGTGGGGAAAAAAGGCATTGCTGCTGCGGGAAGCAATCCAGTCTATCCAAACTTTAGCCGATCTCATCATGGCATGCAGCAGGGGAATATATTTTGGTAGCCCATGTTTGTGTTCTCACTTGTACAGACAATAGAGTCGCGTTGTTTACACGCATGCTAACTACCGTGAGATTCATTTGTTTGGCGAGACGGGCATGAAAATGAGGAAAATGAGAGAGAGAGGTGAGGTGAGGGCGGAGCGCTTTGGTCACTGCTGGAACCCCAAAAACGATCGATCTGCTTAGTAGGTGAATTTACTTCTATGAAATGTGTTGTATAAATAAAGTTGGCTTTCCTTGAATGCAATTCATGCAACACTTCGCTGCCAGAAAATCGGCAGATGCACTCCGCAGCGGAGCCTGTTTTGGCAAGTCCGCCCACCATGCGAGTGCACCTATCCTCCCTGCTCAGCGGAGAAGGAGGGAAGTACCGTAAATTCCGGACTATAAGCCGCACCTTTTTTCCCGTTTTTTGGCCTTTTTTGGCCCCTGCGGCTTATATAACGGTGCGGCTTATCTATGGATTTTTTCCAAAAAAAAAAAAAAAAAAATCTCTCTTTTTTAGCACTCTTTCTAACTATAAATCCACTTCTGTTTTAATTTCCTCTCTTGCCCTCTTTTCACACCACACTGTATGACACTGTATGACACTGTATGACACTGTGTGCACTGTAAATAACAACACAGGTGGTGTTGTGTTATGTTGTTTTGTTGAAATGTTAATAAATGGGAGCATTACATATGGTAATTAAACATTAAAACACAATAAAAAATAAAAAATAAATACCATTAAAACACCCGCGGCTTATAGTCCGGTGCGGCTTATATAAGAAAAAAATAGTCAACTTTGCAGGTGCGGCTTATACACCGGTGCGCCTTATAGTCCGGAATTTACGGTATTGTTGTTGAATGAATTCGTTCATCATACAGTAGCCTATAGGCTACACTAACCTATGAAAATATTAATTTGGGCTAGGAGGAGCAGGAAATCCCTGCGCTCGCCTTTCAATCCGGGAGCAGGGGATTTCACCTGAAAGTACAGAGCAGCACGGTAATGTGGCCGTGCTGCTTGGCTCGTGTGAAAGCAATTTCTGTGGCGAGGCGGCTGGCTTTACGGGACTCCTAAACGGCTATTTTTGCGCGATCTGTGTATGAAAGAGCCTAAAAAGTGTTTTGACTCTGAAGAAGACGCAGTGCACGTCGAAACGTCAGTTTTGTACCTTTATTAAATTTATTTAAGTGACTTCGTGTGCTCCAGCTCACTCATTGGGTTAGTCCTTTTGGAAGTGGCCCATTGACCTGTTTACATTGATTTATTTTGCATTGTATATATATTCCGTATATTCTTGTACTATAACAGCCATTCTTAAAACAGACTGGAATCTTATTGGCTGAGAAAAGAAAAAAACTGGCTTGGCGGACCAGTAAGAGGATATATTTCATCTGTTCATGTTTTCCTATGTAATGTTGATTTATTGCAGAACCTTTTTTAAATGCATTACAAAAGCACTTTTTTTTTTGTAAGTGCAAAAACACTCGTGTGAGTAAAAAAGTACCATAAATAATAATAATAATAGTATTTTAAACGACCTTAACGTCTCGTGTCCTGATTTATAGCCTCTTAGGGTGACTGGTGCTTTTGTGTGCTGTCATTGATTCCCTTCTGGGGGGAAACTGTTGTTTGAATGTGGGGGGACGCTTGAGTCAATCTGGCCGGGGGCCAAATTGGGGGTTGAGCGATGAGGAGCGGGCGGGGTGCAAAAAGTGTTCAGCAGCTCTGCACGGCATGGAGAGCCCAGTGAAGTGATGGAGAGTCCTTTAAGAGTGGGAGGGCGGAGCCACTCCTTTTAGTGTTGTCGTTAATTTCCCAAGGGCAGGGGTTCTTAAAATCTGCTGTCAAACTCCGAGAGCAACAGTCGTTAAAACTACTGATGTGCCTGTCATGTGACTGATGTCATGTGACTGATCTGCAGTGGGTCAGCGACCCTTTTAAGGCCCCAAATCACAATATTTAACAATAATTGTAGCCCATAGCTCCAAGATGCAGTTTGTCCATTATTCTGGCATGAAATCACCGTTTTAATAGCGAGTGAGTTTGACTTGATACATGAAGAGAAGACTCAAGACTTGGGTTCTGGTGACTTGGGACTTGTGCTTTGATGACTCAAAAAGGTTTTTAAAGTCTTGACTTGAGATCTTGAGTCTGTGTGTAAAATGACTCAGATTGAAAGTAAGGAGATTTGTTCCAGCAGACCACTGGATTCAAATTCTGATTTCTGAATTTGTATGGAATGAGTGAAGTTGAAAGTGATTGTAGAAATCAAACTCATGATTTTCTTACCAAGTTTGTATCCTATTAAAACCATATTGCATTGAAAAGTCCTCGATATTTCGTTTTCTTTACAATATTAACTTGATTACTGGACTCTTGATTTGTTCTGGCTTGACTTGCTGGTCTAAAAGTATACTTGGGACTTGACTTTGTAATCTACATTTCGGCATAACTTAACACAATTAGCTCAGGAAGAAGAATGACTATTTTGATCATAGTTTCACTGAATTCTGGACAAAATCATATCTTGGACCAATGGGCTTCTTCTGTGACCCTAATGTGGACTGAACTGGGGGTCCTTGATATGAAAAAGGTGGAGAATCATTGCATTAGATTTTTCTTTTTTCTTTTTCAAAATTGCATTTTCACATCCCATCTTAGTTAAAACCATTTCACACACCCCTGTTATGTTAGGACGATAACACACGTGCATCTATCAGAACAGAAAGAAAACCAATCAAATCTATCAAATCTTATCAAATCAGATGGTTCACCAGGCTGGGGAATATTCAGCCATGTTGGAGTGGTGTGTTGTGTGTTGGGGGGGGGGGGGGGGGAAGGCTGTTAAAGAAAACAGCTGTCGTAAAAGTGAAGAATCTGCGTTTTAGAGCAGCGAGGGAGCACATTTTTTGAGCCTGACCCAGACCTGAGAAGAGAGACGGGAGTGTAGAACTGTGGTTCTACTAAACTTTCTGCAAATCAACAATCTTAATATATTCACACTTTGGAGGGGTTCTATTTTCTTAAAAGTGCAGCATGTGTCGCATTTTTTAAACACCAACATCACTCTAGCTAATTGTGATCCCTTGGTATAACTACTGTAAAACAAATGAGACCCTGGTGGAGACAATATTATGGTCACTTCTATCTCACACCAGCCCAGGGTCAGAATCATTGACTGTACATATGTCAGTGGTCAGACTGTTTCTCAAAGTGAAGACTACATTTCCCATAAGCCTTGTTGCAAGAGGATGTTTGCTTCTTTGGTGTCTGTCTTTAAAGTTGTGCTTGATGTTACAGGTTGGCAGTGGCAGGGTGACATCACCTGGAATCAGAGATGGTAGTTTCTATACACTGTACCACATGTCAAGTGATCATGTGAATGATGTTTACAATGCATCACAGTCATGATAGGAAGGTTTCTAATGTTCTCAGGAGACGTTACAAAGGCTTTCAGAGCTCATAATGGTTTTTGCACCATCATTACATAACATATATTACCCTTGAATACCTTAACTAACACATTCACACAGAAGGTGTTAATGAAACACGCAAGGCAAGGTATGTAGAAACATTATTTTTTAATCTAAAAACACAAAAACAGATACATTAAAACAATCAGAAAAACATTTTAAAAAAGTGCAACATAACAAAAGTATTTACATGTGACTCCCCAGCAGGGAATGATAATCCGATAGACTATATATTATATAGTCTATCGGATTATCATCCCCCGCAGTATGCTGCTCGCCCTGTCACGTCCAGTCCTGTCTGTGGCCTTCTCTACAGGGTCCCTCACAAAGCTGTTCCACAGACGAAGAGTCTCATCAGCCCCAATCGTAGCACATGTGGAGTTGTCTGGGCTCAGAGTGGCATGAAGAACTCTGTCATCATGTCCTAAAAGAAGAGAAAGTGCATTTATTATCTTAGAACAGCAAAAGCATGAACAACAAGACTGCTTTGAAATGTTAGCTGGTGGTTCCCTTTTAAAAAGCCCCAAGTATGGGGCGTCCGGGTATTGTAGCGGTAGACTCCCTGCCCACCAACACGAGGGTCACAGGTTCATGCCCACGTGTTACCTCCGGCTTGGTCGGGTGTCCATACACGCACGATTGGCTGTGTCTGTGGGTGGGAAGCCGGATTGGCGGTATGTGTCCTGGTCACAGCGGAAGGGGACTGGAAGGGAACTGGTGGGAATAGCGTGAGAATCTGGGGGGAAAAAATGTCTGGGCGAGTATCAGACAAGTTTTAAGATTCTCCCCCCTTCTCTCCACATTGTACTTGGCCAATTTCCCCTGCTGTCCCGGTCATTGCTCCACCCCACCAGCCGCGTCTTTTCACACGACACAGAGTTTCACCAGCGTGTGAGAGGATCACGCTATTCCCCCAGTTCCCCTCCTGTTTGACTTCAAACCTGCAACCTTCGTGATGATAGGCAGGGAATCTACTGCTGCACCACCCGGACACACCGACTGTCGTGACAAGAACTTACCATTGAGCTCTGCAACTTTGGAGAGGGATGGGTACTTCCAGATAACAACATTGTTGCTGTTGAGTCCATGGGTAGAAAGCAGCTCCTTGTAGTTGGGCGCAAACACCAGGGAAGAGATCTGAAAGGCAAAGACATCACATGGCTTAAGTCACAAAATAAAAAAAGTACACAGTGAATCATCGACTGACGGTAACCATCAACATCATACGAAGGGACTGGATGGGCTGAAAGTTGCACGGTTACCTGGGACTGAGTGTCAAGTGAGCTGATGCAGGAGCCACTGTTCACATTCCAGACGCGGATGTGTCGGTCACTGGTCCCACCTCCAGAAGCAAGGATGTTCCGCTGCCATGGACACCAGGCCAAAGCCTAAGACAAGATGGCAAAATAAATGAATACGATTGTCAGAATTCACAGCATGATCTGATGTACAAGTCCCACTGCCAGGGTTTAGAACCAGAGGTGCCCAAATGCTTTCCTATGAAGGGCCACAAATTCATCTGGAAGGAGGGCAGCGGGGCCAAAAATTAATACTGACATTAAGTGAAAATGTGTTATATTTTTGTAGACTATTCTAATAAAAAAAAATAAAAAAAAAGTATTTTCTCTGTTTAACAGTAATTTCATCAGTTAGATTTAGAGTTGATGGATTCCTTAGGTCTTCTAGTTTCATCTTCTAAGTATCATCACTCTAGCTTTTTTTTTAAATGAGCCCGCCACAGCCTCTGAAAAACAATATTGTGTGTGTGTGTGTGTGTGTGTGTGTGTGTGAAAAATAGAGAGTAAAAACAACAATGTGGTTTGTTTGGTTGTCAGGGTGAAGCTCCTCACCTTGACGGCTCCTTGGTGCTGGTTCCAGCAGCGGAGCGACTGGTGGTGATTCACGCCGGGCCACACGTTCACCAGGTTGTCGGCGCCACCGCTGGCCAGGTACTTCCCGTCAGGAGACCACTGCAGACCGCACACCTCGTCAGTGTGACCCCTCAGCGTGGAGACGTGGTGGTCCGCCACCCTCACATCATGGTGGTGGATGAGTGCTGAGCTGGAGCCACTGAGGGAGAGTGTAAAAAAAAATATATATATATATATATATTTAAACACATTTTGCCCCCCGAGCCCCTCGTTAACTTCCTACCCTGTAGCCAGTGACAGTTATAGACACAAGTGTCGGACAGAGACTGTACCTGGTCAGAACGTGTTCATTCCAAGATAAGCAACCAACTCTCCCCACGTGGCCGGCCATGTTGCGTAGACGCTTCCGGGTCTCCACATCCCACAACTGAGGGAAGGAAAATATAAGAACAATTGTTTTCTTAACCCATTGATACCTGATGCAGCATTTGCGTGTATATCCCTCATTTGTGTGCGTATCCCTTTAAGACGGCGAACCGCGTTAACTTAAAGGGATACACACACAAATGCTGCATCAGGTATCAATGGGTTAATGCAGGAATAAACCAAGTTTCCAGTACATTAGAGTGCACTCTGTAATGAAGCCAAGACTCAGTGGTGTGTGTGTGTGTGTGTTAGCCTGCTTACCTGAACTTTGCAGTCACTGGTGCCGATGGCCAGGTAGCGAGCCTCTTTGGCCCACGACACTGAAGTGATGTAGTCCTCTCCTTCACCATCCATCTTCATGAGCTCAGTGACGTCTCCCTGACTGTGATCCCACACGTAGACACTGTCACCGAGAGCCACAGCAAGAAGGTCGCGACTGCCCCAGTCAAGTAGACTCAGATCTGGGAGAAGTGGGACCAAATGAAAGCTTGTTAAGTACAAAAGGGCTCCCCCCCAACAACCCAATATGCAAACTTTATATTTATTTATTTTATTTATTTATAAATTTATAAAGATATGAAACTTGAGATATAAATCAATGAATGGCCTAATTATTAGACCATTAATTGACTCTAATACCCATGTCACCAGGCCAACAACTAAACCCAAAAACCCAAGAAATGCATGTACATTACTAGGAATAAATCACCACTCTTTGCCACCCGCCCAGTCATAGAAATATGAAGTTAGATGAGAAACTCACAGAAATCATTCCTGAGCTCAGGGCAATCAAGGATTCGGTCAGCAGCAGTTGATATGTGTCTGGTCTTCTTGACACAAGCTGGGGCCGTGGCTTGACTGGAGAGGACTTTCACATTGTTCCGCCGATAGCCTGTAAACTTGTCCTGATAGCCTGTAAATGAGAGGAAAACGAATTATACACCGTTCACTTTCCCTGCTCGGGTCGTCATACAGTTGCACGACAGCATCAGTAATGTAAAATGCTATACCTCCTGGATCAAACAGTGGCTTCCCTTCCAGGTTCAGGATCTTCGCCTCTTCAATGTCGAACCCATTGAGTGCGACAGACCAGGCTTTCCGGTTCTCCTGCAAAAGACACATAGCCTAGTCAATAACATGCCTATAAAATACAGGCCAGACATACTGTAAACTTTAAAGTATCAAAGCAAACTGACCAGTGCTCCCATAGGATCTTTTGTGTCGACAGGATCAGCCTCCTTTGTCAGAAGGAAGTTTGCCACCTCCATTTGTTTGGGATTTCTGGTGGGAATGAAGCGGTCGCCTCCAACATTGGAACAGGTGCGTTTTTTGCCTTTACATAGGAGAAGTATTTCATTGGTTAACAGTTTTCAGAAACTTTTACTAAAAGAGATCCAACACCACAATCTGTTTGACAAGTCTGCTGAAGACTAAACATTATACTGGAAGGCATCCATACAAATTATATTTCAATCATGTGAGCAAGTTACCTGGAGTTTTCCTCCGCGTTTTGGCAGGGGACAAAACATTTGGAGGCGTTGAGTCGCTGGCCTCCTTTCGCCACCTCGCCATGTTGGTGATCCTCATGTCGTTATGCAGCAGTCTGAAAGTAGCGTAAACGTTCGCTAGCATGAGAGACGAGGAGAGCAGTTAACGCTATTTAACATGTTCATTCACATTTAGCTCAAATGTAAACAGTAAACTGGTGGGCTTAACCAGTTGACTTAAGTTTCATTTCATGAAAAATAGCAGCAGTTACATTCGTTAGTTAACCGTAAGGTTCATTAGCTAACCATACTACTCAATGTCAAATTTGCTAAACTACATTATGCTACCGTTGTGTGAAGAATACATGGTCGTCCGTCCGCCTCGAATTGGAGCCGTCTCGCCGTCTGGCGGCGCCAGCGAGCCCTACATGCTAACGTTAACGTTAGCATAGCATGTAGCGTTCGTTAGCTCACAACTTACAGTAACATACTGTACAGATTTACTGATTACATTAATCCACTATTAAATGCAATGTTTTGTCTTTTAGCTTGTAGAATTCACTAACCTCTCTGAGAAGAAATGTGCTCCAAGTCGTTTGTCAGTAGTTTGTTGTTGATAGTATGATTACTCGCTCTCTCTCTCTCTCTCAATTTCCAACAAGTTATATCAAGAGTTTGTAATCATATGACGGGGAAGGCTTGCGCCAGCGTTTATATCTATTTTTTAAATGCCGAAAGCGGTGCGGTGATTGGTTACTGTAACAACGGCGAAAATGCATGTATGTGATTGGCGTAGAAAACCTCGTTGGTTCGCCTCCTCGGGACGGGCCATGGAGACGCGAAAAATGGGGTTGGGAAAAGTTGTATCGCCATCTAGTGGCAAGTTAAATCACAACAATAACATGGCATCATTCAGCAAGTAATCAGCAGCTACCACTGACTCCCATTCATTTTTCATAGCAGTTTCAGATTTGCCCGATTCAAACTAGCCTATCAAAAAATGTCAAAGAAGCATTACACAGTTGAATCCAAGAATAAAGGAGTCCAAAGTCTAAATTATAGCTGTATGGAGGCTTTAGAGTGCATAGTGTTTATGTAGGCCTACCTTTAAAATACTGATAATAATATGTAGGCTATAATGTGCATTTGATAGGCTAAATAAAATCAAAGACTTCTGACACTGAGTGTTTAACATTAGGCCTAGCCTGATCAATCAATCAATCAATCAGTCAGTTTTATTTTGAGTGCAAAATCACACCAAGGTGTCTAATTAATAATCAATTAAAAGAAAATTAACAGCGAATAATTAATAATAGCCTACAATGAACATAACAAAAAAAGTTAATGGTTGAATATAATGATGAATACAACTCGATCATAGGCTACTAGGTTTATAAAATGCTGGGCTTTAGTAGGTTCTTAATCATACAGGTCTTCATTAGATGTGATCTCAACAATGTTAATAATTAAAGGTGATAAGAGACTGATGATACATTTTGTTTCCATGCTGTAGGGCCAAGAGTCGTTGATCAAGTAGATCTACTTGATCCAGACTCGAGTCTGGCAAGCGAGAGACTATAGACCAAATCACCGTGACGTCACCATGTAAACAAATTTACTTCCGGGTACCACTTGGGGAAGGCGGCAGGTTTAAATGTGCGTGTTGTCAAATAAATGCTGTCAAACCCTCGTTGTTTTCGGCCGACTACTTTCAATTTAAATGGTTAAACGGTTGGTAAACATGCTTGTCCGACGTATCTAGCCTTTCTTCTGTGTTTGTTTTATGTAGTGTTAGCTAGCTAATAACGTTTGTTTGACTGTCAAACTCGCTGTTTTTTTACATTACAGACAGAGTAACCTCGCGTCACCAGGCTCTTCTCGGCGAGAAAGAGCCTGGTACAGACAGAGCTACTGACGCCACGTCAATTTAATTTAGCTTCAAGTCTACTCTAGTCTGGTCCAACAGGTAAATTAGCTAGTCTGGTCTCCACTAACGTTAGTGAAAGTGTTGTTATGAATGATATTAAACAACAACACAACACGGACGAACCATTTTTGTCTTCTTTGTCTGTTTTTGTCTTCAACACGTCAGTTTGTGCCGTCCACCGCCATTATAATGTGTGGACCTCAGGGGTACCCGGAAGTAAATGTAAACATCCCGCTGATTTGGTCTATTGAACTGATCCCTATAATAGAGGATGACTGATAAATCGAGCTGCTCCTCTGACCCAGCTGGAGAGATTACCGTAGCTCATGACTCGACTGATTTTCCTGGCATGGGCATGGGAAACATCCTGCCGTTCAGCTCCTGCAATGCAGCTATACAGACCGGAAGTTACGTTTGCCTTCAAAATAAAACTAACGTTCACCGCGTAAAAACATTGACCTCAATGTTAGAAAAAGGAGAAGGATTAGCTATGGTACACACAGAACACCAAAAGTGATAAATATTATAATGCTAATCGGACGTTTAGATTATACGTGAAATGAAGCTAAAATAAACGTCTTCTTTTTTGTTAAAGATAATTCCCATAAATACCGGTTTTATTTTGAAAGTTCTGATCGGAATTCTCATTATCAATCTCATTCGTTATTTCGGCTAACTTGACAGTAGTCTGACGTCCGCACAGGAAAGCTGGCAACTTTACAAGACAAAAACAAGGCGGGGAGTGGATTACTTTACGCTGTTTACTCATTGTACGTGTCCAAACAATAGTAGTTTATAGTGTAACGCTGGAGGACGGACTGGTGGGGGTATATGCCGGTGGGTCAACGGGGTGGGACGAGGGGGAAGCTTTTAGGTGTAACACCGTTCTGTTGTTGTTCCGGTAGAGTCTGAAAGGAGACACGTTACTGCACCGTCTGAGAGACGCGCTACAAGTAGCATGCAGGCTACCGAAACTGGCTGTTGTCTATGCAAGTTATCGGAGCACCTCCAACTCCCGGGTTACTCTGTGAGCTGCGGCAGGGAATAAATAACACTCACGTGAGGTAAAAGTGTAACTTGTCCGTCTCTGTCTATCTGCTAGCTTAGTTAGCCACACCGCAATGCTACAATATGATGGCAGGCTTTAGAGCAGCTCATGGGGTTTAAAAACCGTCGTTTTCGGAGAGAATGACGCAGGATTTCCGAGGAGCAGTCTTCAGTGGAGCGAAGTTTACATTGGCTCTGTGTTGACATAACAAGCAGCAGCCTACAGTAAAGACGACGCTGAGGCTAATCACAGTCACAAGATAGACTTCTGAGCAGAGCTTCGCTAACGCCTGGGCGACCGCTGCTTCTTCACAGGTACCGTCAGGCCTTCTTTTCTTATCTCTCTGTCTTATTACTCGTGTTAACGCCAATACCGCCGTCGTAGCTAACAACAACAACAACGGTTATTTTGTGAGTTTGTTTGACGGGTAACGTTGTCGTTTTGCTCTCACGAGAATAATACCGGTAGCTAGGGTAATAACGATTCAAGCTAACGATAGGCTTTGAAGCAGCTAACGTTACGTTGCTACGGTAGGAGGTTTTCATCAGCTGGTGTGGGTGACTTATTGCGGAAACTCGAATATTGTAACGTGAGTTACTAAAGTAACGTGTTGAGGTAACGTTACTTGTAATTCATTTGACCACTCTTACTTTAACTACTTGGGCATTACCATTTTATGCTCGGGGAATTTTTTTTTTTACTCCACTACCTTTGTTTGAAAACGTAGTTTAATAACGTTAGCTACTTTGCAGATTCAGATTAGAGTGCAAAATATATTCAACTAGCTAATCAGTTGTGATGCCTTCATCATAGATGACTGTAAGCTAATACAGTTAATGTTATGTGGAAAATCAGCCCACCTTCCATCTAAACATGAAATGCTTACACACGAATAAACCAATCATTATAATTCAATTATTATTCTGAAATCATTCTGCATCGTGAGCCTGCAGTTGCTTAAAGTACGTTTTGATGCCAATAACTTTTGTACGTTTACTTAGCATTTTGAATGCAAGACTTTTACTTGTGTAACAGAGGTATGTTTATACTGTGGTGTTTCTACTTTTACAAGATCGAAGAAGAAGAAGTACTTCTTCCACCACTGCCTACCACCTTGAAGTAGTAGTAGGTTTTCATCTGCTGTGGGTGCTGTCAGACACCGGTTACTTACAACAGAGGCACTATATTAATTAGGGATGCACGATATATCGGCAATCATATCGGTATCGGCCGATGTTGGTCATTTTTTAACATATCGGTCATATCGGTATCGGTCAGATGTTGCAATGTTAATATCGGTTATCATTATCAGCCAAATTCTTCACATTGATATGAAATAATGCAGTAAATCTATGATTTATGGGCTTTTTCAAAGGCTTTGCAAATAAAGAAATGCATAACTTTTTCAAATTCAGTGTTAACATGTGTTTTTCAGTATGTACAAAATGTGATGATCATAAAAATGTGGTTTTATACAAATCATATCGACATCGGTAAATATCGGTTATCGGCCATAACAGCAATGTTAATATCGGTTATCGGCATCGGCCAAAATTTTCATATCGGTGCATCCCTAATATTAATAGCACTTCTGCAGAATAAGAGCGGAACTAGTTGCTAAACTTCCCTCGAAGTAACTGCCTTCATCATTACTGTCCGCGGAGTTGGGGGCTTGTTTTGGTGACTGGGCCAGCTGTGGTCCGGAGGCTGTTTCACAAGAGGCGGGGGAGGCTGTTTCACAAGAACCCGCTGTCATTATTTTCATCAATACAGAGGAAAGACAACTAGTCTTTCCCTGCAGACAGTCGCTGTTGCTGAAGCCGCACGACCTTTTGGTGACAATGTTTAAATATTGGACGAGTTTGTATCAGAAATACACGTCTGAAATCATAGGTAACGTTACAGTAAGACTACTGTGTAGAGGCAAGTCCAGATGCTGCTTCACAAAATGCCCCCCCTTTTATTTTGTAAACAGAATTCAGAAGGATGGACAACTCCGGATACAGCACGGGGAGTTTCGACGGCCTTCATCACCCCAGTGACGATGACGACGATGAGATGGTGGACATTGCTGGAGCCACGCTGGACTTCTCCGGCACGGACGACGTCCCTCCCCTCAGCTCAGCCTCAGGTAAGCCGGCTGCGACCAGGTGTTCACTACGTGGATTTGCTTCATTCAAATATTGCGGTGGGCTTTTGGGATGAACGACTTTTGGGATGAACAGGTTCTCTTATCAAACCTGTGCAAACAAGTGAGTGTGAATGCTGTAACATTGTGAAAACCATTTTAGAATGATCCTACGACTAAAATGTCACAGAAAAACGATCCCAGTGCCTAGGAATATAACAGCATAGTGACAGCATAGGAGAAAACAACAACATATCATTTCCTTTAAGGTCATTGTAGCTTCAGTATTGAGTAGCACAGTTTTGTTGCACTACATTTGCATATTAAAACAAGCATAAAAAGGCTGTTTTGTAGGTTGACCGAATGTCTGCAGGTCCTTAACTCATTGAATGCCATGGACGTCCTTCGACGTCCAATTAAATAGTGACGTAGAATGCCACGGACGTCCTTCGACGTCCAATGCGTTTTTTGACGGTGGGACGTCGATCAAAGCCTTCCGCAGCTCCTGTACAACTATAGTAGCTATTGGAGGTGTATAACCTATTTTACGGACTCATTAGGTGGCGACAGTGCTTGCTCGGTGCAGTCCAGATTAGAGACAGGTCCGAGAAACAGCCTAAAAGCCGTGGATCAAAGACAAACCGATGCATGCTCCCAGAGCCATTTGCTCTGTCGCGGGAGCTGACATTGGCTCCGAACAGGAGTCAATCCGCGCTCACAACTGAGCCCCTCTGTCCCTGTCTGTCTGTCTGTCTGTCTGTCTGTATAGTTTCTCCACCCGATTAGCAGCCAGGAAAGCAGCCCCTGACGCCAAACCATTCAGCAATCCGGGTTGGCTCTTCCCTGCTGTGGCGCTGAGAGCCGACAGCAGCACACAAACGCAGCACTCCGAAAATATAATGGTTGCGTGAGGCTGTGTGCAGTGTGGGGAGGAGTTTACGGGGGGAGGGGGGGAGGGGGGTGGTGCACGCAGGGCATCACACAACAACTACGTCACTACATCAGAAAATATTATCTTCAGACTCAGTGAATGTGCTTGAAATGCTGCATTTCACAAAAGGCGGATTATCTCAGCTAATAATTTGAAAAGCCTGAAAACGCTGAAAACAACCTATCTTCTCCGGCTCATAACTAAAGAACGGAAAATGGTATCAATAAACTTTTTTTTGCTGATGATACAATAGAGCCAGCTCGTTCTTGTGCGTGTTCGGTGTTTACATAGTAATATCACACAATATTCTGTGGGCCTCGAGAAATCACTGAAAACGCTCTGAAAACTCTGGCACTGGGAGCATCCGTTCTCCAAAAGTGGCTGGCACTGAATGAGTTAAAAAGTTGGATAAAGTACTAAGTTACCTAGATTTAAGGCATAAAAAAGTATTAAAATGCATTAAATGCAGTCATGCCGGTATTATCTTTTCACCATGCAATGGCAGGTTTCCTTTAAGCTGCATGTCTACTCTTAGCATAGAGAGAACAGGGTTAGGGGTTCAATAAATATTAGGGGTGTCACGATACACTCAGTTCACGATACGATACGTATCACGATACTGGGTTCACGATAACGATACGATACGATTTTAACAATATTTTTTTAAACTTGAATAATGACAATATATGACTGGAAAAGTAGTATTTTATTTGAAATGCACAAATACAAAACATGCTGTTGTGGGAAATTGTTATTACAATAACAACTAGAAAAAACATGAGATTGGAGATAAGGCTTATCTTGAAATAGAATGAGTTACACCGTCACTTAGATTTACTTTGAACTAAAAGGTTTCTCAGCAGTATAAATTCTCATTATGCATCTTCAGCTTTTCTTCAAACTCAAACAACAAGACTTTTCTTAATCTATTTTTTATGCATCTTCAGTTTTTCCTGTCAAGTAAACAGTTTTGCCAGAAACTCAATTGAATGGTTTCTCTCCTGTATAACTTCTCATGTGTCTCTTCAGAGACTTGTTCAACTGAACTACTTTCCACACATTGAACTTCAACAAACAAAGACGTTTCTTTGTCTATTTTTGATTTTTTTGATTTTTTTTTTTTTCACGATATGAGATTTCATCTCAACGATACATATCGTGACGTTTTACTATCGCGAAATTTCGTGGGACGATATATTGTGACACCCCTAATAAATATGCATCGTATCCGTTTTGCTAATCACAAATTAATTGGACTTCATATTAGGGATGGGGGAGAGTACTCGGGTACTCGAGTACTCGTTTGTAACGAGAGTACTCGAGTACCGTTTCCGCTGTCCGGGTACTCGCCCCACCCCCCTCCCCTATAAAAATGGCCGATCTAACGTTAACAGCGTCTGGCGAATCGCCAGCAACACAGACGCAACGCAATCTATATTCAGCAGATGTAAAATAAACAAGATTTGATTGCAGTTGTTTTCCGTTCATGGCCAATTTATATATAGATGTGCAAGCAAAGATGGTAACGTTAGATGTTTTTTACTCGGACGGACCACTTTGACTAACGGACCCCTGACAGTAACTTTGTTTACCATAGCCAAACGTTCCGTGTTTCACCACGGGCGGGGACCATCACTCGGATGTTGTTGGTGGTTTTTGCGGTTAACGTTAGCGAACATTATTACTGTTTGCAGTTATCATGTTTGCAGTTATCACTTTTTGGCAGAACACCAGAGTTTTTAATAAGTGGATTTACTTAACAGTGATCAAGAAGCAGTATGGAATGATTACCGACATGTATTGGGAATTACTTTTACTGAGGTAGGCTAACGGCTAACACCGGATCACCTTATCACAGTCAATCTGTAAAAACTAAAAAGTGCACCAGGCAGCGCTTTTTCCATGCAAAATTGGTAATGTGTGTGAAGTTGCTGTGAACAGCCCCATACAAAGCAGATCACCCCTGCTCTCATCACAGGCATTTGGCGAATGCTAATGGTAACTGCTTAACATAGCCAGGATCTTTCATGTGTGTGTGTCGTTCCCCCGGGGGGGGGGGGGGGGGGGAGTACTCGAGTACTCTTTCATAACAGAAGGAGAGTACTCGAGTATTTAAATCCCTTACAATGCCCATCCCTACTTCATATCCATCAACAACTAATGACCAGTTACCACTTGTCATTTATAGTTTCAGAACTTTCAAAAGAAGTAGGCTGGTGGTTACGGCAGCCTTGTTTCTTATTTGATTATTTATTTTCAATTGGTCTTAAATTAAAAGGGTCCAGTGTGTCTATCTATTTGTTGTTTCTAGTGGAAAGGCCTGTTGCAGGCTAGGCGTTTGTGGCGTAGGCTAGTGGAAAGGCCTGTTGCAGGCTAGGCATTTGTGGCGTAGGCTAGTGGAAAGGCCTGTTGCAGGCTAGGCGTTTGTGGCGTAGGCTAGTGGAAAGGCCTGTTGCAGGCTAGGCGTTTGTGGCGTAGGCTAGTGGAAAGGCCTGTTGCAGGCTAGGCGTTTGTGGCGTAGGCTAGTGGAAAGGCCTGTTGCAGGCTAGGCGTATGTGGCGTAGGCTAGTGGAAAGGCCTGTTGCAGGCTAGGCGTTTGTGGCGTAGGCTAGTGGAAAGGCCTGTTGCAGGCTAGGCGTTTGTGGCGTAGGCTAGTGGAAAGGCCTGTTGCAGGCTAGGCGTTTGTGGCGTAGGCTAATTGCTAAATATGAGAAATGGAGTAGGAAGGAAAGGATGGCTCGCTGCATTGGTGGAACTTGAGTTCATTCATTTCAGAGTCCAATGCGTGTCCGTTGGTTGTCCAAGGTAGTTCTCTACTGATAAGATATATCTCCACTATTGCAGGGCTGTGTGTGTGTGTGCGTGTGCTTGTGTGCTTGTGTGCGTGTGCATGCGTCAATGAATTGCTTGCAGTCACACATCTTTGAATCATCAGTTACTCCACTCACTTTCTTGCTGTCTCTCTCGCTCTCTTTGTTTCTCTCTCTCTCTGTCACACACACTGGGGGAACATACTGTCACGTGTGTCAAACCGATTTAAACTATTTTGTCATGGTCTGACATCAAATCAGGAACTTATTACACTGTGACATACTGTCAAAACAACCATTGAAAGTGAGTACCGTAAATTCCGGACTATAAGGCGCACCGGTGTATAAGCCGCACCTGCAAAGTTGACTGATTTTTACATATATAAGCCGCACCGGACTATAAGCCGCGGGTGTTTTGATGTTTAATTACCATATGTAAGGGTTCGTGCACAGAGGGGATTGTCGGGAAAGAGATGGCTGTTTGGGGAAGCTCCCATTTATTAACATTTCAACAAAACAAGTTGCATATTTGCATAATGTATTCAAGTGTTACCATTTAGTGCAATAGTAGCTACAGAACATGTACCGGTACTGTGCTGTGTAAATTTAGGGGTCCTTGGCATGAAAAAGGTTGAAAACCACTGATCTACATTATAGCCTACAGTAGTACCATAACAAAAAACAAAGCTTACAGCGCTTGACGAGGCAATATCAATGGCTAAATTAAATGTGTTTTTTTTAAAGTGCAAAATAAAGTGCCTGTAACACGACAGTAAGCGCGTAAGCCTAAAGTTGCAGTAACACGGCTGCTTAAAATATACGGTAATCAGCCTACCAGAAAAGTCATTAATCCTCGTCTTCATCTTTTAGGCTAAGGTGCAGTACACGGCTGTAACCAGAAAAGTCAAGTCATTAATCCTCATCTTCGTCTTCTTCCTGCGTACTAAAACCACCAAAGTCCTCATCTTCAGTGTCGGAAACGAACAGGCTCAGGGTGGCTTCGTCAGCCACTCTCCTCTCTCCTTCGTTGTCGCTCTCAAAACCAACAAACTCCTCTTCATCACTGTCGGAATCGAACAGCCTCTGAAGGCCCTCAGCTGTGGCGGCGTCCTCCTCTTCATCATGCAGCAGTCCAGCCTTTCGGAACCCGTTGGTGATCGTGGATGTTTTGACACTCCTCCACGCTGTCAGGATCCACTGGCAAACTTGAGCCTTCAGTCGGATCTGAACGGCACCTCGGCCGTCTGCTCTCTGTGTCAACACCCTGATGCCAAGGTTACGTGCTGCTGCTCGATTTCCTTCTTTCCTTCTTCTTCTCGCCGCCATCGTCGTAACACAGCCAGTTCTCCATCTTTTGAAGCATGATGTTAGATTACAACGAGCTAGTTGTGTGGCTTAGCCTTCCAAAATGTTGCCGTTAGTTTTTTAGAATGTAATACATAGAATTGGGAATGTTACATTCAATTTCATTCAGACTGTCTTTCAGGCTCAATCGCTGCCAGAGAGTAGTGGCACAGTGCTCCAATCAGGTCGCGAGGCACATTTTTTGCAACATCATCCAATCAGGGTCTCGCTCTCGTAATGTCTGTCTTGCTCTCGTTCTGCCTCATACCAACATCCATAGATTTTGGAGGTTCCCGAGTGGCCGTTTGCTGAAAAAATCCATAGATAAGCCGCACCGTTATATAAGCCGCAGGGGCCAAAAAGGCCAAAAAACGGGAAAAAAGCCGCGGCTTATAGTCCGGAATTTACGGTAGTACTAGCATTATAGAGTAGCATTTGTATGAGTAGCCTGGTTAAGTTCCTCTTATGTGACTTCTGTACCAGAGCTGCGCGGTTCCTGCTGATGTCATCGTAATGTCAAACTCCTATTGGCCGGAGTTTTCAGTAGAGAAAAAAGGTTTTGCAGTCACTAGAGACGAGCTGCGTCTGACCGCTTTGTGCTTGTGTCATCATGATGTAATCCATATTTTCTTATTCCAGTGAACTGCTGGACTTAGAGTATACAGACTTACAGTATATACTGTATGTAGAGTGATATGTCGTTTACTACTTATTGTATGTTCTGCACTTGAAGAGAGCCATTTTCCATGTCAAAATGAATTGTGTTGTGACATATCTCCTGGCACCAAGACCACTTCCTTCCTGCATATTTGCTGTACTTGTTGTACTACCCACTTTAAGAATTCACATGTTGGGGCGTCTGGGTAGTGTAGCGGTAAAATAACTTGCCTACTACAGCGGAGACGCGGGTTCAATTCCCGACAGCGGTACCTCCGGCGTTCCTATAGACACAATTGGCCGTGGGAAGCCGGTGGGATATGAGTCCTGGTCGCTGCACGAGTGCCTCCTCTGGTCGGGTGGGCGGGCGCTTGTTCCGGGGGGGGAGGAGAACTGGGGGGAATAGCATGATCCTGCCGTGCGCTACATCTTGCCTGGTGAAACTCCTCCATCATCCTTTCTGTAACAGGGACTGGTTTGGAACAGGGCTACTGTCTTTCATGACGTCACACCCTGGTGGTTGCTGCTGGTATTGTCATTTTGATGCATCTCTCTTTCCTCATCTACGGTACATGTAAACAGAAAAAGACCTCCTCCACCGAAGCCTAATACAACAACAACAGAACATTTCCCCATACGCCTTTTCAGTCTCCTAAAACACCACAAAGTCTACATTATTTCTTCTGCCAATAACCACGACTGTCCTGGATACTCCTGATGTCACAAGCCTCACCAAGACGGATCTGCCTGGGTTCCTGAGAAGACATGAGCATACTTCAACTGCATTAAAAGCAGACTGAACAAGATGTAAATGGCAAAGGAAGGAGCAGTCACTCACGCCCGCCCAGTCACCATGACATCACTTAAGTGCATCCTCTTTCCTGATACGATCAAAACAACATCCAAGACAAAACATGATAGAATGACCTCCAGGTCCGTTCAGTACATGAACAAATATATGACTAAAAGATGACTTGGCTTTCCTACAACAGAGCGCTGCCACATGTTAATGAGCTGGTGATGTCACTGTGATGTCATCACCCTGAGTTTGGTCTTTTGCACTCGTCTAAACAGAGAGATAAGACTCTTTCCAGGAGGGGGAAGGCCAGGACATTTTTATCTGAACGGATATTGCTGCTGACGACTGAAAACCATTGACTGTATTTCCGCTGTCGGCTTTTCAGGAACAAAGAAACACAGGCTTGTCTTTATTTACAACCCTGTATTTTTTTATTATGTATGTATTATTAATATTATTATTATTAGGCCGGTGCTTGCACTGGCCTATAGGACCATGTGTGTCCCAATCGCTTCACACACGGCTTCATACACGACTCCTGGCACCCTTTCATCAAGATGGGCTTTTACTTTGAAATTTGTTTTATTTGACGAATGTCCGGTTTCGGACTTTCTGTCTGCCCTGATCTGATCGTTCAGCTTGACAGAGTCGCTCACGGCCGCAGAGGGTCCATGTTAACGTTACACGCGACGCAACAAATAAACAAACACACACTTCCCAGTGTCTCTGGACATCGACAGTAGCGGGAGACGTCTCCCCTTCCAGCAAATATACATGAATGTTATGCATAAGGAACATGAACATCTTACTGCGAGGCAGAGAGCTAAGATAAGTAGCTAACAGCTGAGCTAAGTAGGCTATAACTAGTGTGTTAGCCGATCGGAAAAGCATGTAAACAGCGGTGAGATCTCCTTTATTAAAGTATGCAACCATTTCCAATGAACAAATGGCATGTAGCCTTCAACTTTAAAACAAAACAATGTGCTTCTGCTTACTTCTTACATTCAACTGTGTATAGCAGTGAGTGCAGACAGTGCAACACCAGTGGCATGTAGCCCTCAAGTATTTAAAACAAAAACAATAGTGCTTCTGCTGCTTACTTAGCTAGCCTACATTCAACTTTTTATGGCAGACCTGTTCAAAGAATTCAAGGTGGGTTCATTCTTTAAAACGGTGTAAAATAACACGTTTAACAACATATCAAACGGACCTTATCCTGTCACATTAGCTGGCAATGCATTGTGTAACCAAAAAACGTTTGGCTAACGTTAACATGTTTTGTAATGGAATCTTTATGGGACACGGCTAATACCTGGCACAGCGTTAGCTAGCATAGTGTAGCACGTGTTCAATGCAAATGGAATCATGGAACTATGGCTAAGTTTGGGTCTTAGCCGTGTCCCATAATGATTCCATTACAAATATTGCATTGCACACGTGACATGTTATTTTACTAAAAATAATACATTTTACCATCATTTCAAGTAGAATGATACCACCCAAGCAAGAATATTTCAAGTGTTTCAAGTGCTTTTTTGAAATATTTGGACCATATAATGATAATACAATTATCTCTACCTTAAAAGTTTACAGGTGCCAAAAAGCCATAAATTCACATCAAAGAACAAAGAAAAACTACAATTATAATTCAAGTTTAAACAGTAAGTGTGCAGCTGCAGCATTTATTTAAAAAAAAAATCTTTATCCTGCATCCCTAAACAGAAACAGGGAAAAAAGGTGGAAAATCAGATGACGGCTTATATGTGTTCTGTTGATTGTTAAAATGTGTATGGGTATAGTATAGGGGTGACGATCGCATGCACCGGCCGTATGCCAGGTTTCCACCTGGCCTTGTTATTATTATTATTACTTTTTTATTATTTTCTGATTTCCCCCCATCTTTCTCCCCAATTGTACTCGCCTGGTCAATTTCCCCCTGTTGCCCTGGTCGCTGCTCCACCCCCTGCTGCTGATCTGGGGAGAGCCGTAGACTAGCACCATGCTTCCTCCGACACATGCGTAGTTGCCAGCCGCTTCTTTTCACCCGACAGTGGGGAGCTTCACCGGCAGGACGTAGCACGTGGGAGGATCGCGCTATTCCCACCAGTTGCCTTCCGCCCGACCCCCGACCAGGCGCCCTGACCGACCAGAGGAGGCGCTAGTGCAGCGATCAGGACACATACCCCCCAATCCGCCTTCCCACCCGCAGACACGGCCAATCTGCCTGTATGGACGCCCGACTATTCCCCCCTGTGTGTGTGTGTGTGTGTGTGTCTCCTAACTGCTCATTAGTGCACACTGACAACCACTGCACACTGAACTTGGTCACCCATGAACAAGTGGAGAGTTTGTTTACAGAAGTTGCCACGTTACTGTTCACATGAGCCAGCGTTTTTTACTGCAGCTGTCATCGTTTCAACTTGTATAACCTGTTGCCTGCCTGGCCTTGTGGCACTGCAGCCTCATGCTATTCACCTTATGGAGCCCCACCCACTTGACCCGTTTGTGTTACGACTTCCTGTTCAAAACGTCGGCTGTTTTACCTCAAAGCAGAGATGGTCTCTCTGGTCAAAACTAGTGACTCACTGGAAGCAGGCTGCTGCAGGGATAAGCTCTGTCTCTGGTCAAAACTAGTGACTCACTGGAAGCAGGCTGCTGGTGAATAGAGAGGAGAGTTTGTACCTGGAGGGTTGCTGGTTCAAATACATGATGAGTGAACAAGACGTCGCCGATCCTTCCATCAGCATCTACTGCACCAACAAAGTGCTCTTGAGCAAGGCACAGACATAACCTGCTCAAATGGCAGTGCCGACTTGCCAACCGAGTCCCTGTTATTCAACACAGGCAGGCTAATTTGGCTGAAAATACTTATAAAACAAACACAAACTCAAACCAAACACATTTTTGAAATACTTTTGATTCCTTATACAGGAAAGTTGAAGGTGCCACATGTAGTATTTTGTGTTGATCACAATGTAAACCACATTCTTCTAAAACCCATTGCTTCCTGATGCAAAGATCAAGTTTCAAGCTTGAAGGAGAAGGAGAAGAATGGACATAAGCCCTTGATAAAAACATTATGCACTCACACAAGATGAACATGCAGGTAGAATAGAATAGAATCGCACAACTGCATGGAATAAAGTTGTGTATTAACTTGGAAAGCAAAAGGTGGTGCTAATTTATTGATGTTAAAATGCTACACGTAGCAGTTAGCAAGTTATAGCCTACATTAGGGCTGCTCGATTAATCGAATTTTAATCTAGATTACGATTTGGGCTGTCCACGATTATGAAAACAAGATAATTGACATCAAACGATTTTGCGGCTCTTGTCTCTCTCGTTCTGTCTTGTGTTTTAAATCACGCACACCCCTTCCTTTGCTCGGCCCCTCCCCCAAAGCCCAAAGAAGCACACCAGCTCGAGTTGTGAATGACTGTCGTGTGAAGAGCCACGGCACGTCGCACGTTTCTCCTCCCCCACTCCCCGATCACAGAAAGAGAGCCGCTGGTCGAGAAGAGAGGTGAAACAACGTATGTGGGGTGGAAACACTATGGTTTCGCCGAGTTTAAAGGTCCTTACACTGCGCATATCTTGCACTGTTTGTTCCAAGTCTGTGCCTGTGATTGACAGGTGGGTCAAAACTCGCATCGCAATTCCGTGCTGTAGCCTATATTGGCATCGCTCTTGATGTGTAACTGATGTGTAACTTACACATCTAGAGCGATGCGAATATACAGCATGGAATTGCGATGCGAGTTTTGACCCACCTGTCAAGATATGCGCGGTCGTGGCATCACCCTGCAACACGACCTCTCCCTCTGTTTAATAACTTGAAATCCACTCACAAAGTGGTCTATGACCAAGAAATAACGCTAAATGAAGAAAAAGACAAAGCCCCATCTAGTTACTCCTGCCACAACACAGTCATCGATTCAGGACACTCTTTACAATGCGACCGCATTGATATGAGCATGAATATGCATTCAACAGCTAACGATCTCACAGATACACATTAACAATAGCCTATTATGAACCTAAACGTAAGTCGCTTTGGATAAAACCATCTGCCAAATGAGTAATTTAATGTAGCCTAATGTAAACGAACGTTACTCAATAGCGTTCTCATTTGGTTAGATTTGAGGTTTAAGGACTACTAGTTCAGATGTTTACCAACATATTGAATGTAGATTAATAGTTGCAGTTGGTTGTGGCAGTTCACTGCAACATAGTAGGCCTACATATACCGTACTGTATATTTATTTTAGTTTTTATTTTATTTCTAAATCTTTGCACTTTTATTATTTATTTATTTATTTATTTATTTATTTATTTATTTATTTTCAATTATATCTAAAATCCAAAGACATCCAATGTTAAAAAGAAAAGCCAGTGTCAATGTTCAATAAATGCATGATGTTCTCAATGTCAATGAGGTCAATAATCGTCTTAAATAATCGTGATCTCAATATCAATCAAAATAATCGTCATTATGATTTTTGCCATAATCGAGCAGCCCTAGCCTACATGCTGATGTCCTCTCTCCATCGTTAATATTGCCCAACTCATCTTCTGAAAATCTTCGTATGGGTCACATGTAAAGTGCTGGCTGCTGAGCGCACTTGAGCCCTCCTTGTCTTAACGTTGTACAGTGAAGGGGGAAGTGAGAGTGACTGCTCATGATCTGCACAAGAGCCGTTGAAACAAGTAGCTGTGCACGCATCTTCTTCCAGGAAGTCCTTTGAGCAAAACAAGCTGTGGAACTTGCAGCACTATGGCCCATTGCCAGATGGAAGTCTAGTAAAACTGACATGTTGTCATTTTGCATGATTAAAAACAAATATTGTCTTGAGTTCTATGCTTTCTTGTAATTGGATAGCACTTAAAAGGCGCCGCCTGTCAGTTTTTCTACCTGTGGAACGGTTGGTGTTCTATTTCAAACGTTCTAACGTTCTATTAGGACCTGCTGTATTCACCTTATTCCTGGAATTACGTTTCCCATGATTCTCAGCGGTTGCCGGTTGTCGACTTCCTGTTTAGATTTTGTCACTAGCGTGCGCGCGCTGCTGTCAAAGAGTGGGGACATTTGGCTTATTTTATCTGAAATGACTAAAAATAGAAACGTGTGGTTTGCATAGCGGCGATATTTTACAAAAACGAGGTGAATGTCAATTCACTCGTACTGTATGGGCTTATTTTAGCCGAAATTACTAAAAATAGTATGTGATTGCAATAGCGGCGCTTTTGTTTTGAAGGCTAAACGTCCAAACCGGAACTCTTATTATTTGGTCATTGGACGTAGCTTTAGCGGACTCTCTCTTTCAAGATTCAAGATATTGTCACTCCGTTTTGTACAATTATGCGTGTGAAATTATTATGCAGGGGGACATCATTACAAGACATACAGTAGGTACAAAGTCACAACAATTATTATGATTGTTTTCAGTCTCTTTCGCTATGAACGGTCCTGGGCGGAAACAGGCAACAGCAGCTGGAAACAGGGAGGGAGGCTGTCATGGAAGCGCCCACGGTCTCATCAGGAAACTCGTGAATAGTCGCACGTTATCTGATTCTGCGCCAAAGAAGTCCCGCAGGGATGACATATTTTAGTATGCGGAAGGCGGAAGTCCCGCATATGTTGTCTCTTCAGGGGAAAAGTCAACAGGGTTTTAGAATGGGGATTTTGCTTAAATATCTGTGCGTAAACAAGTTTATGGGAGTGGTAATTTGTGTTCAGCAGGATAATCTTCACAAACGTGACTTTTATGACTTTTGAAGCGTTTTCTGAAACCTACCTATTCTAAACGAAGCCCCCCCCATGGCCCACATCCCCCCTTTTATATATATGTGATGGGCAAGCTACTTGGAAAATGTAGTAAGCTAAGCTATCAGTTACTCTCGATTAAATATAGCTAAACTACAATGAAGCTATCCCCAGAGAAATGTAGCAAGCTAAGCTACGAGCAACATGGCAATAGCAGCTTGCTACATCAAAGCTACTTTTTTTCTACATTGAATCAACTTCATGTCAAAGAACAACTTTCCACCAAACAAATAGGCAGGCAAAGAAAAATCTAATTTTGATTGTTTATTATATTATAAAACACACTGAAACTCTCACTGGCACAATATTCAAAAACAGACAATAAAACCTGAACATCTTCTTCATCACTGCCAGTGGCTCCCTCTGGCTCTGCCATCTTTCAAAGTTCGTTGCTGATGTGACTTCGCCAGCACATGACATATTTTGCCCTACCCTTAACCAATCGTCAGTATTCATTGCCTAAACCCACCCCAATCAGATGCAGAGTATTGCCGGGTCTTGCTGCAAGAGAGGCAAGGATGCTAAAAAGCAAGGATGACTTGTTGTCCGTCATAATGGAACTGGAAGTGCTTTATTAGCTACACAGGCACACTTGACATATGCAATGTCTCCTCCTGTATAAACCAACCCGCAGCAGAAATCTCCACTGCGTGCTTTGCTCATGGATCTTCTCTGGCGAGTAGCTTGTAGCTTTTGCGGGAAGCTACAAGCTACTTGGGTCTATAAATAGCTTAGCTACTGAACAAGCTAGTTGGTTCAAAAGTAGTGAAGCTACCACCAAGCTACTGAGAAATGTACCGGTAGTTAAGCTATGTAGCTTCGCTACTTGTAGCAAGCTACTGCCCAACACTGTATATATATATATATATATATATATAATAGATGGGATCGTTAACGGCTGCGTTAACGCGAGACTCTTAACGCGCGATAAAAAAATTATCGCCGTTAATCTATTCTCAAAGTTGTCTGGTAGCAGGGTCCACTTATATTGAGCAGGCCATGATGATTATCACTTTAGAATGGAACAGGTATGTAAGCGCGGACATTTATGTCTGCCGCTCTCATGAGGTGGTTTTTCAGACGTGTCGATATAGCAGTTTATCGCAAAAGTGTAATGGAAACAGATTTTCCGCATTTGCACATCATGTGACCCGTCTTCTCCTTGAAAAGCACACACCGGTGCGGTGCTCCTGACTGAAGTCACTTCAGTATTCAGTATTCAGTAAAGTGAATACAGTGACTGTGAGTAATACATTACACACGTTTCAGGTGCAATGTTATAATAGCCTACACAACATTCTGAAATGTCTAAATCGGACCAGTTGTATAGGCTACCTTTTTTCCTCTGTCTGTCGCGCTCGCATTCACCGCAGCCAGCAACATTTTGCGACTCATTTTCTTTTGAATTGATAATCAGGCTCGTTTATATGCGTTGTAACTTGATGTTGTGATTTGCATTGACCATTGGTTAGATTTGAGCATGCAGGGGACGGGATATGGGCAGATACCCGTGCGTAATCACTGTGGCAGCTGCTGGTAATGGGGAATTGCGTTCAGGTGTGCGCGCATCAGACCAAACTCAACTTCAATGGAAACGCCTACAAGTCGCAATTGTACATTGTCGAAGTTGTAGAAATATCGCAATTATTTTGCGAAAAACTGTAATGGAAACACAGCTACTGACAGTTTAATGCCAGTTTAATATTATTGATCCCAGAAATGTGGGTTGTTGTTCTTATACCCTCTGGTGTTCATTCCAGGTAGTTCAGGATAGAACTTTGTCCAGATGAAGACAAACCATGTGTGTAACCTGCTGGTTTCTTACCTTTAAATGCCTACTGGCTATTCAAGTTGAATTGAATAAACAGAAACCTGTTCACAAGGACTTACTTCGTCATTATTTATGTTGCACACACATATTTTGAATGGCTTTGACAGACTTCAAATGACCAATTTTAATCTAGATTAATCTAGATTAATGACCAGGATTAATCTAGATTAATCTAGATTAAAAAAATTAATCTATTCCCATCTCTAATATATATATATATATATATATATATATATATATATATATATATATATATATATATATATATTACGGTAGTTGTTTATTTTTTTAATTTAGCCTGTATTTCATAGGATAGTGTGTGCTGGACAGCGACAGGAAAGCAGGGAGAGATAGAGAGGACATGCAGGTCAGATTATCACGGTTATCATTCAACCGGTTATGGTTCCATCCCTGATCTCATGGACATCAAAGTGAATCTAATGTACTGTTAGAAAGGCACATTCCTTCTTTATCCAATTTCCTCTGACTCTTTTATTACCCAATAAATAGCGTTGAAAACCTGGGCTGGGCAGAGTCATGGCAGTCAGTCATGTCAGCCACTCTGTGTCTGCTCTGCTCTGCATGTTCCCAAGAAGCTCGTCAAGCCTCACCAGGGTCACACAGCTGGTTCCCATGGCAACCAGACGTCAGCGGGTCAAAGTTCAAACCCTCACTGTCTCCTCCTGGCAGGAACTATGACGGGGACTGTGTGTGTGTGTGTTTGTGTGTGTGTGTTTCCAGAGTTTCCCGTAAGGGCTTAGGACACACACACACACACACACACACACACACACACACACACACACAGGTACGTCTGCGGCTACCACCTTAGCAGCAGTTCACCTGTAAATAAATGTATGCTAGCTAGTTAAGTGGGGAAAGGAGCAGGTGTCCACCTTCA